>NC_085045.1:7211011-7230211 GCF_963692335.1 Osmerus eperlanus | reverse complement strand
AGGACGATGAAGGATGGACCGGGCGAGGCATGGACAGAGACCGTCTTTGATCTTTTCGGTCACCACGGTGACAGAGCTCCTATTGATCCGCTGGGAGAAAGGCCAGGCATCATCTTACACGCACGCACGCACGTACACACACACACACACACAAAGTCGCACGCGCTAAATCCGAGAGCTGGATTTTCGACTGATTGCATTGTCCTTTGTAACCATGTTAATTCTGATGTAAGCTCCCTGTCGCTGTCCTACTGGGGTGACGTAATGCTCCCTGTGGTGTCTGCTGCAGGCCAGGCATCGCTGGTGTGAGCTGGTGGTCCAACACAAACACACCCAAGCGTACGGAGACGTGGAGAACTTCCTCGTTCATGACCAGGTAACACACACACACAGCATATGACAACGTAAAGCATATTTGTGAGAAATATCTGTAACTTGTGTGTGTTTTGTCATCAGGGCTATGGGTGTGTATCTGTACGGGGAGCTGATGGTGCACGAGGACGCACAGCAACAGACCCTGGCCCGTCGCTGTCTCTCATTGGTCCAGGACGAAATGGACCAATCAGCACGCCGAGTGGTGAGGCGATGGTCCTGTAGCAACACAGGTACAAGCAGGTTGTTTGATTGGCCGCGTGTTCCCTACTTCATACACTTGCTTGGAATGTACAGAATCATTTACCTCCATCACGGATGCTCGGTATTTGATAGACTCTCAATGGGCCGGAAGGGCAGAAGGGGGTGTGAATGAATAGCTTTAGTATAGGATCAAATAGTATTTCCGTTTAGGTGTGGAAATGATACGGTGGTATGTGACAGAGAATGCTGACCAGCTATAGTATACGTGTGGTGTCTATATCCTGTATCTAGTTCAGTATCTGCTTTTCCGTCGTTTCTCAGGAGCGCCGTCAGGATGTGTTTGTCAAGGGAGGAATGCGTTCCTCAAATAAACGATAGGGGGGGGAGGGAGGGAAGGAATGGGGTGGGAGAGTGACAGAGAGAGAGAGAGAGAGAGAGAGAGAGAGTGCGAGAACGTGAACGTTTTGGACCGGGAGGCCCAAGAGACGGTTGTTACACTGCGGTTCGCGATATTTACTCTCAAATTCCCTCCTTCACGTGTCAGTGAGTGTGTGTCCACATGTGGTCGGCGAGCGTGTGTTGTCTGTGACTGGGTGCGTGTGTCCGCGGGGAAGTGCGCACGTCTGAGGCTGTGTGTGTGTCTTCTCATAACAGCCAGGGCTTTACTTGTTCCATTCGTGCGACCTGCGTCTCTCTACACCTGTCCTCGCTTGGGTAGAGGGGGGGAAGGGGGGGGATGCTGGTTGCCAAGGCGCCGCTAAATACTTGTCCACATCAAGCAGAGTGAGTCTAGATCCACCCACAGACATACACACTCACACACACACACACACCGCCCCCTCAGGCTCTACAGATAAACACTTTATCAGAGCGTGACCGAGGCCTGCCTTTTATCCTCACACGCAAACACACACACACACACTCTCGTACAACAGCTTTATGTGTTTTGTACCAGAAGAGAAAAGGATTTCCAAGCGAGGCCGTGTCTGCCCCATGCCTGATAATCTTTTCAAACGAAGCCACAACACATGCACACTCTCTCTCGCTTTACCCCACAGTCACACACATACATACACAAACACACTTCCACAGCTGACACATACACACACACACATCTACACACTCTGTCTAATCCGAGAGTATAATCAAATACCACAAAATCCATTCAACCTTTGACAGTATTTGTATTCCGATAAATGTCCGATCAGCCAGTGTGTTAAGAAGTGTGCCTTAAGTACGGAAGGCGTACTGTAAGAGAGATGGGAGTGCTGCAGGTCTCTCCACAGCTCCTCCATGTCACCACTAACCTCTACACTCATCCAGCCAGACTGACAGTCTGAGATAGGCAGTAAAACAGTCAGAAACAGGGAAGATACTTGTCCGTGTTTTGGAGACTAGAGAGGAGTGGTTCCTCCTCACACTCCTTTCTCCTCTCCCTCGATCCCCGCCCCCCCCCCCCCACCCACCCTGGTACATGCCTCTGGAATCCCTCCTGATCCTCCTAATGAGGGCATATCGCCTGTGTAGCCAGGCGTAGCGAATGGGAGAGGAGGAGAAGGGAAGCGAAGGAGAGAGGGGAGAGTCGGAAAGAGACTATATAGTCTTGACTTTCACTCTCTGGGTTCGTGGAAGGCTAACTTTTGAGAGAGAGAGAGAGAGAGAGAGAGAGAGAGAGAGAGAGAGAGAGAGAGAGAGAGAGAGAGAGAGAGAGAGAGAGAGAGAGAGAGAGAGAGAGAGAGAGAGAGAGAGAGAGAGAGAGAGAGAAGAGAGAGAGAGAGAGAGAGAGAGAGAGAGAGAGAGAGAGAGAGAGAGAGAGAGAGAGAGAGAGAGAGAGAGAGAGAGAGAGAGAGAGAGAGAGAGAGAGAGAGAGAGAGGAGAGAGAGAGAGAGAGAGAGAGAGGAGAGAGAGAGAGAGAGAGAGAGAGAGAGAGGAGAGAGAGAGAGAGAGAGAGAGAGAGAGAGAGAGACCAGTCTCTTCATGTGGGGGCCGTGTGGGTTCCTGGCGTGCTGATTTGTGACTTGAGATAAAATCACATTGCCAGGATTACCACACAGCCCCTACCCAGCCGGCTGCCATGGCAACCAGAGGCACCCCCGCGCACCTGCCTGTCAAAGTGTAAAGTTGAAGAAGGCATGATGGTGTTTTGTTATGACTGTATGTGTGTAGTGTGTGTGTGGGGGGGGTGGGGTGGGTGGGTGTCAATCGGACAGAAGTGAAGCGCAGTTCTGAGGGGGCCCTGTCTCCAGCCAGGGTGCAGAGCTTAGCTGATTGGTGAACAGTGATTGATTCCTCTTTGTTCACAGTGGGCTAAGTTCTGCTCTGAGGAGACCAATGACGGACAGAAACAGACAAAGAAAGACAGAAGCGAGAGAGAGACCTCACCCAGGGTCAATCAAAGCCCCCTGTACTGATTCGTAATGCTTACTGTTGTGCTACGACCCTATGTCTGGGTGGTGGTGGGTGTGCGTGTTGTCAGGTATAATTTCATTGTGTGTCTCTGTAGTCGCTGACCTCTGCATACAAGGGGCTGAGGTTGAGATTGTGCTGAGATTCTGTGAGGCTCAGTCTGTGTGTGTGTGTGAGGAATGCCTCTCCCTGTCTTTTGTCGTCTGTGGAGCGACAGCCATCTTGCGTCACCTGGGAGTCTCACAGTGAAATCACACTCTGAATCCTCCACAAAGTTTGACAACGTTACTAATGAGCCTAATACTGCTACGGTCTCCTGCTTCGTATATTCCTCCTCCCTCCTCTAACCCTCTCTTTTTCTTTTGAACATTTTTAGCGCGTTCCTTCCCCATTAAAAAAAGAGAAGAAAATCTATTTTCTTTCTCTTATTTTTTCATCTACATGTTGCATGTATGTACGGTATGTGTGTCTGTCTGTCTGTCTATCTATCCGCCTGTGTCTGTCTTTGAGACGGAACTAATGAGAGCTGAGGGGGGACAGGATGTGGGGATGCACCGCTGACAGGGTCTCTCTGAGCGCCGCCTGGGGCGAGAGCCCCCGCCCCCCCCCTTCAAATTGGATCTTCCCCCCCCCCCCGCCCGAGATGTCGTAGTCGTCAATTATTGTGTTGTTCTTGCGAGGTCTTCCTGTTGTGAAGGAGTGTCTGTACAGCCCACAGGGACCTCTCCCTGTCTGGAGTCTTGGTGTTGAACTGGACCACTGTCTCTGCTGACTCACGGTCAAACCCTCCCGTCTTGCCTGAGGGGCGTTTGGAAGAGAAGCTCTTCCTCTCATCGCAGGAAGAAGGCTGTGGATTAGGCTCTTACATCATCCGTGATGTCCATTGCCTTTGTCCTTCTTAGGGAACTTGGGGAACTTCGAAATATGTTTGTGTGACTCAAACTCGACGAACAGGAAGTAATCCATTCAACATGATTAGAATGAGGTCTACGATGAAAATACCTCAAATTGTACTTTATATTATTATTGTAGAGTATATAATATTTAAAACACTAGAAGCTTCACTTTGTTTAGCACAAACAACAAAAAAAACGGATTTGGGAGTGTTTAAATGACGTTTTGCTAGTAGCTTGTTTTATAACTGTTAGACTAGCATGCTGTTTACACCTGTTTGGAAACAAACAGATGTACCCCTGGTGCTCATTGTCAGTTTAAGCAGTTTAAGAGTTTAATGCGGTATTATAAACAGACAATGTAGCACACCAAAACAGATTGACTTTAATCAACGTCCCTGTATTAAAAGCGTGTTCGGTAAATAAATTACACAATTTAGTCTCTGTGCCACACCAAATTCTGCACCACTGTTCATTGCTCTGTAACCCTAACAGTAAACAAGGTGTTAAAGAGAAACCCATTAATGCCATGTGATATTGTGCTGACAATAGCAGGCATATCCAATTGAATCTGCTATTTTGTCAAACAAGCATTGTGTTGACGGTGCTAGGGGGATTTACAGGTTACATATTGTATATGTGGACGTGGGATGCCCTTAAACATTCCAAACTCGCAGGTAACACAAACACACACGCGCTAATTATCATTCGAGGAGTGCGTGTGTGTGCGTCACTGTCTATAAGAGGGATGATTCAAGCTGAGGCGGAGCTATTCGCATATGGCGACGACAGACTGTCCAAAAGCTCTCACGTTGTCGAGCCTAGGCTACAACCCAGACTGACTTCCTATTCAGGGCTGTGCGAGGCATTTTGTTGAAAACTTTTCAGTGACATTTAACGGAATTTGACATTGTACTCAAGAGTGAAGTTCTGAGGCTGGGTGACAGTGGCGGTGCAGCCTGCTATTCCCTCTGACAAGATGGCGTCTAAGCGAGGACAGATGTGTGAATTAGAAATGAAGACCATGTGGAGCCTGCCACTAAAGGACTATATTTAGAGGCTGTTAAATGAGTAATGACTATCAAAGGCCTGTAAAAGAGAGGAATTAGCATTGGAGGCCATATCGAAAAGGTGATTTATTACAGTCTAATGGGGGGGGGGGGGGGGAAATGGGCCTGTGCACTTCAAAGAGCAAAGCAACTTTGTCTAAAGATGGTGGGGGAGCTACTTTAATACTATACTACCCCACACCTCACTCGTGAAAGTTACATTGTGTGTGTGTAGAACTGCTACATCTGGTTATCGCGGCTATGTAACTGCTTCCTCTGCGACATTAAGTTCCCATTTCAGTTTGATGGTTCTAGGGCCGATGTGAAGGAAAGTCAATGTTTCTCATGTCTTAGAGCTCCTGCAATGCTGTCGTCCTCTGGGCTTCGTCCCAAATCAGAAATCTTCGGTGTTGTCATGTCAAGCCATGGTCCCTAGTCGGGATGTTCCGGGTGCGGGACTGAATGTTGGCAATGGTGGAGCGGCGAGATGCGAGAGGGTCTGGGCGATGGTGGAGCGGCGAGATGCGAGAGGGTCGGGGCGATGGTGGACCAGGACTTGGCCTCCTGTGCCTACTGAACTGATAACAGTACTACTCAACCACTGGCTCAGTTCAGCAGGAACAGGAGTCCAGCCCACAAACACACTCTCTCTCTCTCTCTCTCTCTCCCACAAACACACACATCCTCATCCAGTCCAGAGGGCCAGCATTGGCAAGGAGCCATTGGTCTTCTTATCCTGGCACTGCAGTCCCTGTGTGATGTTCATGTGCACCGGCTCTGGGTCAGACTGTGTGTTCAACACTCACACGTCTGACTGGGGTACGGTGGCTGTCTAGGCACATTTGGAAGTAGATGCAGTTTTTAGGACTTTCTCCATCTGAATGTACCCAAGTCCACACAGGCTGTATCAGAGCACACCATCTAGGAGAGCTCAGATTTGTGTTGTTTTTCCCCACAGGGTTGGAAAGCCGGCTTGGAAGTTTCCAGAATGGAGCCTACGGACACCCGGGGGGGGGGGGGGGGGGGGGGGGGAGAGTCTCCAACGTCTCCAAAGAGACAGTGATTTTCACCCACTTCCTCTCCTGACAGGAAGAAGAGACCAGTTTGCACACAGTAAAAACACAGATGGTCCACTTGGAGTAAGTCTCCCTGAGATTGAATTAAACGAGACATTTTTACCATCTGTGCTTCAGGATAAGTAAAGGTTACACCGGGATGCGTTCCAGCTGGCTAAATACTAACAGTAGTGCGTATCTGTCACCTTTCATTTCCCCCCTGTGTGTATGTTTTTAGTCTGTTAATCTAATGTTCAAGTTTACTCTGGAAAAGCCTCTCAGGTCACTGTTTTTTTCATGTATGACAAATGACCTCACCTGCCCTCCAATCCCAACAGTTCAGAAGAACATGAGCCCAGACTGTCTTCGGTCGTTTTATTTGAACATATTAAAACTGTACTGGACGGCTGAGAGAACACTCTGTAAGGGTCGTTTATTTTTATATTATGTTTATTTTAATTTGGTAATAAAAAGGAATATTCAAGAATACACATTCTGCTGAGTTTTTTTTTTTACTTTTACAAATACATTTTGTTGAAATGTTCCATAAAGGAACAGCACAGTTACACAAGTTGTACAGTGAGAACTGTACAACACCATACTATTTACAGATAGAACATATTCTGTATGTGTGCATTCATATAACTTTTTACTGGATTTCTACAAAATCTGAGAGTACATGAAAACACTGAAATGTACTGAGGTGGTGAACTGGGCCACATTCTACACGTCACCACTTGTGTGTGTGTGAGAGAGAGTGTTTCGCGTGAGGTATGTGACGTGAGGCAGTTTAACGGGGCGGGAGGCTGAGGACACATTTTACGAGCCTCTGCCTGTGTGAGTTCTGTCCTGTCAGGGCGTGGTCTCCAGAAGGGAGAAAGAGAGAGAGAGAGACTAGGTCTGGGTCTCCTCCGTGAGTGCGTGGTGGAGTGTGTCCTGGAGACACCTGATCCTGGTCTGAACTCTGTCTGGGAGTCCGGAGGAGCCTGTGTTTAGTCTGGCCTCTATGGAGCTGAGAATATACTCTGCTTTTTGCCTGAGACCAGATGGTTCCACCACCTTGGAACGAACACACACACACACACACACACACACACACACACACACTTAGCTTTTAAGGTGTGAGACTGGGGAATAGATGTGTGTGTGGGACTGTTACTCACCATGCGTACCATCTCACTTGCCCCACTCAAGGGATTGTGGGAGAACACTGCAAAGTTGACCAGGAGGCTGAGGACCAATAGCGGGGCAAGGGGGGGCGGCAGCTGGGGGCGGGCCAACAAGAGCTCGGCGAAAGCCTTCAGTTGGTCAGCAGGAAGGGGAGGAGCCATAACCAGGAAGAGAGACCTCAGGTAGTCCAAGGCCTCTCCAGCTGACGACTTCAAACAAAACAACAGTTATTGCCTGAGAAGGAATCGAAGAATTCAAAATCTTAACGTCACATAGCTGACAGGACGAGCAGAGGAAACGAAAACCAAACTCTCCAGCACTGTAGCTGGACAACTCTCTCCTGTCAACTGGACACTTTCTAGCTAGGCCGTCTGTGGAAATAGCCAGGAGACGGCCACGAAACCGAGGAAGAAGACACAATCAGACGGATCGATACTGCCTCAACCCTTTTCTCTTCTCTCTCGTCCTCTGTACCCCTCTCTCCCATCCCTTTCTTCTTCTCCTCACCTGGAGAGAGCATCCATTATTAATTGGAGTGCAGTATTTATTTCCCAGGGTGGTCCGGTACTGCCCCCCCCACCCCACAGCACAGCCCCTTCTACACAAACACACACACATTTGGCAACTGGATCTGGGATATTGTGTATGGGAGCTGGGTCTTTGGCTAGGTCTGGCTTACAGGCTTACTAGTCCAGACCAGTACCCACTAGATGTTTCTGTCCGAACCCGAGCCAAGCTCGACGCATTTAACGTCAGCCGGGGGCTCTGAGTTTGTGTCACCCTGTTGCGCAATTGTTGTTCCCATGGTTACAGCTCGCCTGTTTACACTGTATTTTTTCCCTGCATTTCAAGAAGTGGAATCTCCACCTCAAGTAGGCTAGCCCAGACGACTTGCCGGAACCCGAACATAAACCCAAACTTAATTTTCTTTTTTTTTGTCCCCACGTAACCCGACCTGACCCCGGCCCCCCAAAAAAAAAAAATCATAATTCTGTTTGGGGTCCGTGGAGACAAAAATTGAGGAAATTCTGTTAGGGTCGGGTTCTGGCATGGGTACAGCCACCCTCCGGCTCCCACCAGTTGTAGTGTCCTACGGTGCCCCCTGGAGGTGGGGTGATGGTAGAACGTGAGCAGCCACAGCAGAGCTCCACGGTCCTCGGCTCCGGCGGAGACCAGCAGCTCCACAGCCACCTCCACCCAGCAGGCGCACTGCACCAGCAGGAACCAGGCCTCAAACACGCCACAGCGCCCCCTGCAGGAGCGGAGGAGGACACACCGGCGTCACTGCATGACGCCTGGGTAGACCACAGCAGGGGAAACGTGACCTAAACCAGTGGTTCTCAACCCTGGTCCTCAGGGACCCCATGCCCTGCATCTTTTAGATGTTTCTCTGCTCCGACACACCCGAGTCATATGAATGGGTCCTTATATGGACATGGTTAAACTGACATGTTTGACCCCATCAATGGTGCTCTGACTCTTCAGGAAAAGGGGGGTGGAGGAGATGTCGTCATGAGAGACTGATTATATTAAAAGCCTGAAGTGTTGGGGGAAACATTTAGCAATATGTTGTTGAGTGAAAGAGAGTGAAAATTAGAGATGGAAGGAGAGAAGAGGTGGAGAGAGGGAGAGAGAGAGAGAGACATGGAGACTTACCAGTGAGACTGAGAAAAGTCAGACAGCTGCAGTGGTTAGGCTCATTCAGAATATCATCTTTCTCATATTATCCTAATTCCGTCTGTACATTTCCCTCTGCCCCTCTCCCCCAGCCTCCCCCATCCCTTCGCTTTCCCTTCTCCCCCATGGCACTCTCCTCCTTCCTCAATCTCTCACTCCCTCTCTCCCCTCTTCTCACCGTTGCCCCTCTACCCCATCCCTCCCTACCTCCTCCTCTCTCCCGTATTCTCACCATTACCCCTCTCCCTCCCCTGACTAACAGGAGCCGCTGGCAGCTGCAGCTCTGCTCCAAACACACTTTCCCACCGCTCGCTCGGAGCGGTCGGGAGCTCCTCCTGGCGTAGCGGGCCGAGGCGGTTGAGGACGACGGGAGCCCGTAAAAGGCTGCGGCTGGAGGGCGGCGAGTGGGCCGGCGACATCGGCGGGTCACCAGTCGCTCCCCCTCCTCTCCCGCCACCATCTCATCTTTCTTACCCCTCCATGCCCTTACCTGCCTCCCTCCCTCCCTGACGTCCTCTCCTCTCTCCCACGCCCCCTCGCTCGTTCCTTCCTCCTGTTCCCAAGCCAATAGGCTTCAATGAGGGTTCCGAGCCCCACCACTCAAATCTCGGTGTGCGGCGCCGTCCAGTCGAACGACGGGGCACGTTGACCCTCGCGTACCTGGAGCCTTCCTCTTCGTCTCCCCCCTCCTCCTCCTCCTCTTCGATGACTTGCTGGAGCGAGCGAGTCAGCCAGCCCAGGTGGTCTGGCCACGCCCCCCGGGGCATCTCTGGGGGACGGGGGGGGGGGGGGGGGTGAAACACAAACACATTATAATCCACAGCAATTATCATCCCTTTAAGTCATCATCTTAAGTGCTATTTTCTTATTTATTCCACCACAGAAACATTCCCAGCGAGGGTACAGACATGTTTTTGCGCGCACAGTAACAATTAACCTTGGGTTTGGGGCTGGGTGCCAGCACGGCCTTAAATGGCCTCATTCATGTAATAGCAGTGGTGCCTACAGGGGCAGTCTGGGCCCACACAGATAAGCCAGCTCAGTTACACAAACCACAGAGAAATATTCCAACACACACACACACAGAGAGAGAAATTCAGACTCGGTCCTGCAACTTTTGACAACCTGACTTCTATGAGAGAAAAGGCTTACGATGTCTAAACAATGTCTCATTATAAGTGTTTGCCAGCTGTGACAGGCAAACACTTGTGACAGCTTCTGCGGTAAAAAAAGAAAAGAAGAAATCGATTAACGTCTGTGATAAACAAACCCACAAATCCGAGAGATATTGACTGTGAAGTTGCGGAGGTGACACGAGGAGAGCGGGAGAGCCCGTTATGGATTGGTGGGTACACAAGACAGCCATTCATTCCTCTGTGAACAGGCTCTGTTCGAACAGGCAGAGAGGCCATTTCGCCACACAAAGGCAATACATCAATGTGCTCCGTTAAAACACACTGGAGATGACTCCTGTTAGCTGCTCCTGGCATTCTCTAATCCCTGCTCTCCTCTCTCTGTCCCCCCCCACACACATCCCTTGTGGTGCGGGGGGTTTGAGTTGTCAGCACCTGCCTGGTCGTCGGTCAGCCAACGCTGGACCTGGTCGCGAGTCTCCCGGTCCTGTCCTACATCTATAAAGTTGAATAATGGATTTTGGTGTTTTAAAAACCCATCGACACTGTATGACTATGTTTAGCCTGTGTTCTGCTCCTCTCTCCCACCAACCGTCTCTGGAGGAGGGGATCCCTCTCTGAATTGCTCCTCCCAAGGTTTCTTCCATTTTTTTTTCTCCTGTTGAGAGTTTTTTGGGAGTTTTTCCTTGTCTTCCTTGAGGGTTTAGGTTGGTTGAGGGGCAGTTCTATGGGCATATGTGAAGCCCTCTGTGACATGCTTGCGTGTAAAAAGGGCTATACAAATAAATTTGATTTGATTTTGATGACCTTGATTGTAGGGTTCACGCCATCGAGCGCACAGAGGAAGACAAGAGCACACTTGCACACACACCGACGCATGCGTACACTAACACACATACACACACAACCTGTGGGAAGTGTCAGAAGAGGTGCCAGTAATCTTTGAGGGGTGCGTGGGAAGAAGGCCTTCAAGGACACACACTCCTGCGAAGAGACACAACACACATCACCTACTGACATCTACATGGTTAAACAGTGCAGTATCAAAGCATTATTGAATTTCATGACATTACTTATGCCTATTTAACTACACTGACCTGACAAGCCTCAAAAAATAATAAGAGCAACTTGCATAATTCTGTCGAAACTCCCAGCGGGGCGTGCTAACATGCTACATGCTAACACTGAGGTGACGGTAGGTCGAGGCTGAGAGGACATTAGCCACGACGGTCTGCCGGACTTTGCTAAAGTTGTACATGGTTTTAGTTTTTGTGTTGTACTTATACACGGCATCGTAGTGTTACAGTGGGCATGGTCTTAAAAAAAAAAAAATAACTAAATAGTTAGTAACCTCAATAATAATTACATTGCACACCATATGTACTCTCATTGCTGGTATGTAGTAAAATATTTCCTCGCAATTGTGCAAGACAACCCAACATCTTCAATTCATATTTTTATTTGATACCAATGTTACATCGAAAAAATTCCACGGGATCAACCAAATTCTTAACGACCAATTCATCGATTAAATCGTTTCCATCCGTTCTCAACACTGACCCTGAGCCCATAACCAACACAACACTGACCCCTACTGGTGAGTAGTGAATGTACATGACGTGTGTGTACTGTACAATAATAATACTACCTGAAAACTCCCCTGAGATGGGTTTAAATCCTAACTTGTCAGCCTGCTTCCTCTACTCTCTCTAATACTCATAGTACACTTTCTTTACAATTTGACCCAACCTAAACCTCCACACCCAGACCCAACCTAAGCTAAGATGTATCCACAGCTGGATGCAGTAGAGTGGGCCTACCTGGGGCTGCAGTACCGCCCTCTCCCTGCGGAGGCAGCAGGTGAAAGTGTGAACCAGAGACAACAGATTCTGGTTCCCCTCAACCTCCCTCAGCATAGACCTACGAAGGGTAGACGAGCACAAGCGCACACACACACACACTTTACATACAGTATGCTTTCATTCAATCTACCAATTTATATATTTCTTTCCTAATTCAAATACAGTACACTTCTCAAAACGGATACAATGCACACACTGACACACACAAAAGTATCAACCTTACAGTGCCAAACACTCACCTGAAGACGTCACTGACGATGAGGAACATCGAACAATGTTTGGCGCAGGCCTTTGGCTGAAACAAACGACAAACAAACAAACAAACCAAACAGCTCAGAGCTGACGTGTGCCAAATAACATATCTAGGCATTGGCCATCAGACAGACACCATGATAGTCAACTCCATAAAAGACTCGACGGCACCTCCGGAACACACTGCAGAACTCCAATCCCCAGGGAACAACGCAGGTCTGGAGGTTGCCGTTCCTCTCATCGACCCCTAGGTGCCGCTGTGGCCTCGCTCACGCGTGGCCTCGCGGCGCGCGTTTCCACTCCTCCGTGTTCTCACACTTTCTCACGCAACTCCTCTCCTTTTCACTCTCTCGCTGTCCCCCCCTTTTCATCTCCCTCCTATACAGTCCCATCATGTGGTTTAGATTTAACACGTTTAAAAAAATAAAAATAAAACGCCCAAGCGCAAACATTGGACAGCTGCACTGTACATGCTTGCCTCCCCCCCCCCCCCCACCACCCCCATCTCCCTGCAACCTCTCATATCTTCTGCCCCAAAACAGCCTTAATTACGTCCCCTCGCCCCTCTCGTCTCTCAGACGAGGGGGAAGGCAGCAGTAAAACATGCCCTCCCTCCCCTCCAGATTCCCTCTTAACTATAGGAAGACCACATGTCTCCCTGTTACTTTGATCCTGTGGTGTGAGAGACAGACAGACAGACAGACAGAAAGAGAGACAGACAGAACAAGAAAAAAAGGAGAGAGATGTGTGGTCAATCTGTCTGAGAACCAAATTGTCTAATTATCCTACTCTAACCCAGACGCCAGGCCGTTAGCACCCAGACGTTCTCAACCCCGCCAAATCCTCCCCACAAACCTGCCCTCAACCCCAAACTACCCTAACCTGGCTCTAATTACGTAAAACATCCCAAAAACATCACACGGGGCCTGCATACCTTTCACAAATCTCTCCCCTGCCCCCGTCCCACTACGAAAACAACCGTGATCACCCTGCGCTTATCCCATTATCGGCATCTCCTTCTGTCGTCACCGCACCCCCACCCTCCTTTCTCCCTGTATCTCTGTCCCACACGCACGCACGCGCACGCACGCACGCACGCTCCTTAACATGGTAGCCACTTCACCGTTGACTCTGGTGGTCCCAGCCATCCAGCCACCAGCCCAGAGACCAACTGCTACTTAGCCGCTCCAGTAAAGGATGTTGGGGAGAGCCACGCCAGACGCCGTAATTGATGCTCCGTGACAACCCAAGCTCGGTATTTCTAGCAGCTTGAGACTCAACGTAGGGTCGTCGAGTTGTCCCGACTCCGACGCACGACTCTGCCCGATTCCCCGAAGATGATAGATGGGACAGAGCTCGACTTCCGAGGAGGGTGAACCCTAGTGTCCATCTGTTGTCAGTGCAGCCGTTTGACCCCAGAGAATCTGAGAAAGGTTCCCCTCAACGTGACCCCATCTGCAGCTCGGCCTTGACTGAGGACAAGGGCTGAACAGACATCTCATCTTTCAAGGTGTCCAGACCTGACCTCCATCACAGATATCTCTCACACTACACCTTCTCTTTATTCCTCGGACGGCGGACGGGTGACCGAACGCAACAATCCGGGTTCCTCACATAAAGAGGTTTTCTGTCTTTTTTTGGGGGGACGCCTGTACTGCTGTCTTTGAGCTTTCACAAAGCATCCCGTCGAGGTCCAAACGGATTTTGTTCAAACGTCTTCCATACCTTTTCCAAACACTTCAAGGAGGGTCTCAAACAGGCACGCCGAAAACCACCCAGACCCAGGAAGTCTGTGCTTATTGTTACAGGACCTGTTCTTCAGCCCGGCGAACCCACCCGGGGCCCCAAACTGGAATGTGAGACTAATTTCACGTTTCCCATTTTTGATTGCAATTTAAACAACTGAGAGGCGAAGAGAGAGGCGAGCCTGTCTTGCCAGCTTGTACGCCCATCACACACATGTTGACAAAGACAGAGTAGGTATGCACACACAAAAACACACACCATGAGCACACACACACGCAAACTCACCCGTCCACACACACACACACATTTCTCGATCCAAATAAACCTATAGGCTAAATGAGAGCCAACTGATGCCTCCCACTCAGTTCGCGACCGACACGACTAACCAGATGTGCTCTCACAAACAAAGCCCTGGCTGTATGTGTGTGTGTCTGTCGCGTGTGAGTGAGCTTTTGTGCGTGCACCACACAACGACGCGATAATGACAGGCCAATCAGAAGATGGATGACAGAGGGTAAATAAACAGAATTGTGTGCAGGCTAAAGATGTAAACACACAGAGAGAGAGAGAGAGACAGAGAGAGACAGCGAGAGAGAGACAGCGAGAGAGAGACAGCGAGAGAGAGACAGCGAGAGAGAGACAGCGAGAGAGAGAGAGAGAGAGAGAGAGAGAGAGAGAGAGGGCCGTTTCCCTGTGTTTGTGTCTACTAGACCTGCTTAGACCAGCAGACCGTCCACCGTTTCTCGTTCGAAGAGAAGCACAGTTAAGGTCTGTCGTCAAACTATAGTTTATGGCCCTTTAAGATGAGGAAAGACAGACTCTGAAATCAAGAACAGCTGTACATTATACTGTACATCAGTTAGGTACTTTTTAGCCGACCCAATTGTAAAAATGCCATCAGGCATTTTACACAGAAAAACACATTTGTACTTGGAATCATTTCGAACTTTCTGTATGTGTGTGTATGTGTTTGTGTGTGTGTGTGTGTGTGTGTGTGTATGTTACCCACCAACACAGAGCTGGATATGAGCGTGTCCAGGCTCTGCCGTGTTGTGTGTGTGCTGCTGACAGCAGACTCCACCAGGCCCACCGCTTCCCCCTCCAGACAGCCCAGGCTGCGGCACCACAGACACACCAGGGCCTGGTCCTCCAGGCACACACGCCTCCTACGACAACATCACGCGTTAGCGCGTTAGCACGTTAGCGAGTTAGCACGTTAGCACGTTAGCGCGTTAGGGCGTTAGCACGTTAGGGCGTTAGCGCCTTAGCACGATAGCACATGAGAAGCTCGTCACTTTGGAGGACGTGTACACACGCGCTTCGATCGCTGCTCTCCCCTGACCTGGCGTAGGCGGAGCCGACGGCATCCAGGAAGTCGGGGCTGAGAGCCGCCCTGTGACAGGTGAGCGGGCGCCTCAGCAGAGCACCAATCAGAGGGGCTGCCTCGGGACACGTGACCAGGGGAACGCAGGCTACCGAGGCGGAGGGGACGATGTCGTTGGAGCACCTGCGGAGAGACGAGAACCTTTCGAGAGTGAATCCGGTCTCGCCGACGCGCCGCCGCGCAGAACACAGAAACGATGGCCCTGCTCTCCCAGTCCGACTGACACACACACACAACACGAGACCGTATTAGAAAAACAGACGGGACACTTGAGGAAACTTTGTTACGAAACCTGGCGCCTGATGAGCTGTGCTTTCTGCTGTACCTCTCTGTAGGATTATCCAGACAGCTGCAGCTAGCCTCACACTTCTTCACCAACACAGACACCATCTGCGACAGAGGAAACGAGGCAGGTGACACACACACACGCACACCTTCCTCCCTGTGACGTACAGAGACAGTTCGTTCTTTTCCACGACCTCAAGTCGTACCTTTTTCAGGACCTCGACGTGGTACAAGTTCAGCGGGATGCCCATTTGTTTCACCAGCGCGTGCGCGGCGCTCTCCTCCTGTCCTTCAGTGGCTAGTTGACACAGCACATTCTGGAAGGAGAAGGGGGGGGGCAGGAAAACAACTCAGAAGACTAGTAGAAGAGCAGAGTCATGTGGACATAATCACAAAGAGGTCACAGTCCCAAAGCTAACCACCGTAGCACTTAACTCTCTTACGTCATTCATTGCCGATGACAGGCAAGTTTTTTGTATTTTTTATATTACAACTGTTCCGATCCCTTATAATCCTAATTATGATTTCCTGCACAGAAGACTCCACGAGCACCTACCGCATGTTTACATATGAGTTGCAGACAAGAGTAAGAAGCTACAGTAGTCAACATTGTTAACCTGAAGGAGATGAGGGTGAACAGTGAAACAAACAAAAAAAACAGACAGGCAGAGAGCAGACAGACAGACAGGTAGAGACAGACAGACAGGCAGGCAGGCAGGCAGGCAGACAGGGGGCAGACAAGGGGAAGACAGGCAGGCAGAGACAGACAGGCAGGCAGACAGAGCAGGTAGACAGAGAGCAGACAGACAGGCAGGTAGAGACAGACAGACAGGCAGGCAGGCAGGCAGACAGGGGGCAGACAAGGGGCAGACAGGCAGGCAGAGACAGACAGGCAGGCAGACAGAGCAGGTAGACAGAGAGCAGACAGACAGGCAGGTAGAGACAGACACGCAGGCAGGGAGAGCAGGCAGACAGAGAGCAGACACGCAGGCAGACAGAGCAGGCAGACAGAGAGCAGACAGACAGGCAGGTAGAGACAGACACACAGGCAGGGAGAGCAGGCAGACAGAGAGCAGACAGACAGGCAGAGACAGACAGGCAGCGACAGATAGGCAAGCAGGCAAGCAGGGAGAGACAGACAGAGAGCAGACAGACAGGCAGAGACAGACAGAGACAGGCAGACAGACAGGCAAGTAGAGACAGACAGGCAGGCAGACAGGCAGGGAGAGCAGGCAGGTTACAGGCTTGGCTGTGTGGGTTCTCCCAGCCCGACAGCAAGCTGAGCAGCTGACAATGTCCACCCTTCCACACAACAACCTCAATCACTACCATGTGAGCGCCAGCGGCCAGCTAGCCAGCTCCAGCCACTCACACACCCAGACTGCAGGCCTTAGGGGCTGGGAAAGAGGCTGGAGTGGTGGTTTAATATGGGAAGAGAAGGGGGAAGAGAGACAGAGAGAGAGAGGAGAGAGAGAGAGGGGAAGAGAGAGGAGGAGAGGGAGAGAAAGAGAGAGGAAGATGGGTTTTTAAATCTGGATCAAAGGAAATGCAATGATGCTTTATTTCGGGAGGGAAATGATGCGGGAAGGGGCGGGACTGCGGATGGGATGAAGAGATAGGAGGATGACGGGATCAGGGAGGGATGGCTGGGTGGAGGGGTGGGTGGAGGGCTGGGTGGAGGGCTGGGTGGAGGGCTGGGTGGAAAGGTGGGTGTAGGGCTGGGTGGAGGGGTGGGTGGAGGGGTGGGTGGAGGGGTGGGTGGAGGGCTGGGTGGAGGGGTGGGTGGAGGGCTGGGTGGAGGGCTGGGTGGAGGGGTGGATGGATGGATGGGTGGCTGTAGGCTGATGCTCTAGGTTGGCGGTCGTGTCCCCTTCTTTAGCACTATATTTAAGACACTTTCAGGGACATGGACATTCATCTGGCACAAAAAATATCCCTCCGTAAATAAACCTAAAATTGACCAAAAGATATAAAATCCCCAAAATGGACGAGGTAAGGCTGGTTTGGAGACTGCTGTTAACAATTACAAAGTCATGATCAAATTCTCTTGAAGCCACAAAAGACTGAGGGCTGGTGTGTGCTGGTCAGCACTGGGGGAGGAGAGCGAGAGAGAGAGCGAGAGCGAGAAGGCACCGAAAGACAGTCGGCGAGGGAGAGAGACGTGAAGCCCGGAGGAGAAAAAGAGAGGAGAAATGGACGGAATGGACACTGAGAATGCGTAGGAAAAGTCTAGAATAACACAATCTATGTCTTTGTACAGATGTGTTGGGAGAAACTAGGTGGCCACCTTCACCCCTCCGTCCACCCAGGACGGATGTGGAGGCAGAGGGTACAGCAGGGGGAGAGGAGGAGGAAGAGGGGGTGGAGAATCTCTGCATGTTCCACAATGACAGGACAGTACAAGACAGTGGCGCAAAGCATGCGCACACACACACGCACACACACAGAGCGATGAGAGGAAATGCGCTGAGCAGAAACCCGGCCTTGCATTCCGAGCCGGGCGGTACAGGACAAGCCGTCGCTGCCCTGGAACCATAGGGCTGGGTCCCACGCTAATAAGGCCCAGTCTCTACTGTCCCCCATCCCTGTTGTTACAGCGGAGCCTTGCGGATGGGGCCCTGGTGTCTGAAGCAACACGGGAGGAACGTTTGTAGACCAGTGCGAGCAGCCCTGGGACTGGGGCCAACTGGGTTTGCTGCACGCACTCCAATGCCGCTGTATTGGAGTGTGTTTATCTGCTATTCAGAGGCCTCCTTCTCTTAACCCTGTCTGTCAGGCAGGCCCAGAACAGGAGACGGCCCGTTTCTCCTGTCAGTTGTCACACGCACGCACACTCCTCATCACGCTCACACACACACACACACACAAACAAACAAAATCCTCCTCTCACACTCTGTTGTTCCTGTTCCTGGTCCCGGACACTGTTATCACAGTGGAGGACTCGGAGGCGTCTCTCTCCTCAGTTTAACAAACTAAAGCCCTGTCAAGGAAACACAACCATGCTGCTCTGCCGTGCTCACAATCACACACACACACACACACACTCTGTCAAGGAAACACAACCATGCTGCTCTGCCGTGCTCACAATCACACACACACTCTGTCAAGGAAACACAACCATGCTGCTCTGCCGTGCTCACACACACACACACCAACACCCTCTTTGTTATAGGTCACAGAACATCTGGCAAATTAAAAGTTCACTTTAAAAAGCACTGTTTTAATTAGCGAGACATTTTATTAGATGAAAAATTCATCAAAAGAATATACACACACACACACACATTTAATCTGGCAAAAATGTTAAGGTTCTGTATTGTTTATAGTGAACCATCTGTGTGAACCCTGTGAAAAGTTGAAAATCCTCCACTCATTTCTTCCCATCTCGTCTTCATACCCCTGTGGAACGCAGCCTGCAGTAGGATCAACCCTCCTTCACCCCTCACCCAGTTTGGCTTTCATCAATCCTGAGGGGGGGTTAGGATTGGGGGGGGGGGGGGTTCCTTTGTTACAGTTTAGGGCACACTCTCTAGTCAAGCACATCATTTATGTTGTGCAGAGTGAGTTGGCATGTGCTGGTGTGTGTTTGGGTGTGTGTGTGTGTGTGTGGGGGGGGGGGTACTGTATGGATGTGAAAGAGGTGTATTGATGAGAGCTGCTTTCGTAAGAGCTTTAAGAGGAGAGCGGTATTGATAACTGACATACAAACTAC
>NC_085045.1:7196011-7206011 GCF_963692335.1 Osmerus eperlanus | reverse complement strand
GTATTACACAGGCCAAACTAACTACTTTACTTGTGATCTGTGTTTCAATGGAATATTTAATTACCAGTAGTTTTAAAGTGGTTGTCTTTAACTAGTAGCTTGTAACTTTTAGAGACATAAACATTTGAAAAATGATCGCTTTTCAGATGAACTACATTTAGGAACTTAGCAGCAATCTACCACAAGATGGCAGTGTTTCAACTCGCAATCTCGAGTCATGCAGTCTACTTGTGAAACAGTTGTAACAGGCAAACACACGTAAACGTAAAACGATTACTATTGTTTGTTAACGATCACTGTTCCCTGCAAGACATTGCAAATGAAAGTGCCAAAGTACCAAACATGTTCTACGGGACTTGGGGAAAGCTAGCTATATGAATTGAGTGGACAGGAGCCGGGTACCAGCGCAGAC
This sequence comes from Osmerus eperlanus, assembly GCF_963692335.1. NCBI lineage: Eukaryota > Metazoa > Chordata > Actinopteri > Osmeriformes > Osmeridae > Osmerus > Osmerus eperlanus. Next base: position 7,205,599 of record NC_085045.1, on the reverse strand, counting down.
ATAAGTTAAGAAGCTGTAAAGATCCACTAATATCCACACCACGTACCTAGCAGGTGACAATGTAAAGTCATAAACTTAAGCTACTTAGCTGCAGGACGTTGCTGGAAAGTAGACATAACTGGTACCTGCTGTCCTCTTACTCAAAGTATATTTTCTTATCTTCTGTCTCTCTTCTGTCTCTCTTTTCTTGCATTGTAGAAAATCTTGAACTTCCCACTTCCCGTGCGAAGCCGGATATAGATGAATTCAATTGGTTTAGCTGAGTGAAGGCCCCGCCCCACTCTCTATGCAACATTCTCTACAGCCTATGAAGTCATAAATCTTTTTACTCAGATTTACAGTAACATTCTATATAATTTTTCGGATAGTTCCAGATGCTGTAGATAGTTACATGGCAGTAGGTTACTATAAACAATTTTATATCATTACATTTATATGTAAATTCAATGTACAGTATGTAGAAGGTGGCCAAAATCATGTGGACACCTGACTATCACACCTATAGGAGCTTATTGGACATCTCATTCTAAAACCATGGGTAATTGGAGTTGCCCCTCTTTTTGCAGCTATACCAACTGCCACTCTTCTGGGAAGGCTATCCACAAGCTTTGGGAGTGTGTCTGTGCAAATGTGTGCCCATTCATCCTAAAGAGTATTTCTGAGGTCAGGTTCTGATGTTGGACTGGAAGGCCTGGCTCGCAATCACTGTTCAATCATTCTAAAGGTGTTCAGTAGGGTTGAGGGCTCCATGCAGGGTGTTTGACTTCCTGCATGCCAGCCTTGTTCAACCATGTATTTATGCCCCCCCCCCCCCCTGCACAGTCATGCTGAAACAGGAAATGGCCTTTCCCAAACTGTTGCCACAAAGTTGAAAGCACCAAATTGTCAAAAATGTGGTTGTATTTTGTAGCATTAAGAATACCCTCCTCCAGAACTAAGGAGCCTGGTCCAAACCCTGAGAAACAGCCCAGACCACTATCCCTCCTCTACCAAACATTGAAATGGGCACTGTACATTCCAGTAGGTAGTGTTCTCATGGCATCCATCCATCACACTCACATTCGTCCATCAGACTGACAGATGGGGAAGCGTGATTTGTCAACCAGGAGAACCCATGTCCTCTGCTTCCGAGTCCAATAGCGGTGTGGTGTTCCCACGTTGATGTGCTTGCATACAGCTGCTCGGCCTTTTAAACCCATTTGGTGAAGCTCCTAACCCACAGTGCTGACTATGCTTCTGGTGGCAGCTTGGAACTCTATGGTGAGGGATGCAGCAGGTGAGTTTGACAGTACACGTGCTGCAGAACTAGGCCACCCTGCTCTGGGAGTTTGTGGGCACCTTGATGCACCTGTGAGAAATGGGTGTGGCTGAAACACCTGAACTCAATCATTATGGGGTGCCCACATAGCTTTGGCCATATAGTGGACTGTATATACTGTATACAATATTTACACTGTATATATGTATACATATTTATGATTAGATGAGATTTATGAGACAGCATTATTTAATTTAGTTTTAAATGCTAGAAATGCATATTTAGCGCATAATTCAAGGGGAAATTATTCTCATACAGGCTTTTTGGTGGACTCTTGCTAAGTTGAAATTATATGAACCAGTAGGTGGGGCTGCACAATGGCAATCTCTACAGGCCTTTGTTGCAGTTTCACTGATCCTGTGTTGAAACCTTGGATTTGGGAGGCAGTTTATCAGGACAAGATATGACACACAACTCAATGTATATGAATACTATTCATCAGTACCATGTTGCATCAAATAAATAAGCGGACTTGAATTGGCATAATGTCATAAAGTACTTGGTATAGTGGTTATATATACAAGAATAATGGTTGATTATCAAAACCTCATCATGAATGCATTGAATTTGGTGTCAGCAGGTTTGGTTTTTCGAGAGGCTGACAACCGTCATCTACTGTCCTCAAACATCATCTGACAAAAAAAAACTGTAACTGAAATTACTCTTCCACTGAAATATTTGTCTGTGGACTCGAAAAATGTTTTACATCAGACAGTGGAACCATCTGTTTATTAGTATTTTTATAGGCAAAACATCCAATCACCCAACCCCAGCAGTCACTGTATCATTGGTGACATGGTAACATGCCATGCATCATCCACTTATCCCCTCAGAGAGGAGAGATGGAGAGAGAGATAATGAGGATCGCGAGTTCAAATGCAGAAAAGGAAGAGAGAAGGATGAAGGGAGGATTGGTGGTTGGAGGGAGGCATGCAGACATGGGCTGTATCATAGCGGAGACACAAACTTTACATCAAGCATCGACTAAGCCTCTCAATAAGAACCAGCACAGGCAGGCTTACACTTAGACCAAGAAACAAAGCTGCCATTTACTGGTCCCTAATTGGAAATCTGTTACCATGTTTCACTTTTTCTTCCGAACTCACAGGAACTGAAGTGTTCTCCCTCAGTGTCCTGGCGATGGTATTTATAGAGGCCATTTATTCTAACAAAGCTCTTATCACCTTACAGGCCCATGTTACATCATTGTCAAATGCTGACTGGGTGAATCTTCATGGAGAGAAGTATTTGACTCCCCTTGTCTTCCCTTATGGTCCTCGCAGTAGCACATCCTTCAGACACACAACCTCACTCCGTCGCCCATGCCTTTTGACCTGACCTGTTCCTGGACCACACTAAGACCTAGTGGAAAGAGCAAAGGGAAATGGTAGAGAGCCAGTATTCAGAGAACAAGTATTCAGAGAAAGAAAGAGCAAAGAAAGTGAGGCGTTGAAGGTTTGTCAGAACCCCTCGACGAAATACCGCAGACTGACCCAGATACGGTTCACACACTATAGGCACTAATGGATGGGATGTTGTCTTAACATACAGATGGAATCATTACATATAATATTTACGGATTGTCAAATGGTATCAAAATCCTTCAACAGGCATGTTAGTAATCCAGGCCAGACTGGTCCCAGCCTTGGTAAGAAGATAAAGCTGTCATGCAGTCATTTAGGGGCCAACCAAGAGCTGGTTGGAGGGGTGTGGATCACTCCCTAAACCTGGAACAATGGCCATGCTGTGTGCCTGTGTGTGTGCCTGTGTGTGTGTGTGTGTGTGTGTGCCTGTGTGAGTGTGCCTGTGTGTGTGTGTGTATCTGTACACGTGCATGTGTGGTGCGTGTGTATTTATGAACATGCGTATCTGTGTGTGTGTGTGTGTGTGTGTGTGTGTGTCACGCTAGAAGGAGGGTCACAAGTGTGTGGAGCAGACCGCATAGCGGAGGCAAGAATGTGGGGGTCTCAGTGTGTGTCCCTCTGGTACACAAAACAAACAATGAAGGGTTCCTGGTCTGCATGGCTCTTCTGAAAAATCACTGAGGGGCTCCCTACAGACCCAGAGTTGTACCAGGAAAGGTTTGTTTAAACAGAGGTAATGGACATGGTGTGTGTGTGTGTGTGTGTGTGTGTGTGTTTATGTGTGTGTTCTGTAGGTTTACTATATGAGCACACTTCTTCCTTATGAAAGATTGTTTGTGTGTGTGGGGTAAAATGGGCAGTAATTCATGCCTGTGCCTTAAAATGTGTGCACAGTATAAGTGTATATGTGTGTGTGTGTGTGTGTGTGGCTAAGTGGGAGTTGGAACAGAGCGTGTGTGTGTGTGTGTGTGTGTGTGTGTGTGCATCAGAGAGAGGCAGTCTGTAACATGGGGAATGTGTTTAAAGTGGTCTAATGGCTCCACATTAGACTTCAGAACTACTGTGGTTAGAACCAGCTCGGCTGTGTGTGTGTGTGTGTGTGTGTATTGGTTCACCAATGTAGGGTGGTGCCTGCAACCTGCTTGCCAAATGGAAACATGGCTTGACAAACTGTACTGTAGGTACACTGTTGAGCTGAGAAAATATTACTTCAAGAGCGTAATTCATATCACCCTGTGAGGAAGTTTGTGTGTGTGTGTGTCGGTGCATGTCTGGGTGCTTTTTTTTACGTGTGTGGCTTTACCTTAACACTATACAGTGTATCTCTGCTGTAGAGGTCCTGGAGCCGCAATTTGACACAACTCAAGACCTTTTTGATTCACAAATTGGGGCAAAGTGCTAAATTGTTACCTCCATTAAACCTTGATGGGTTTTCTGTCCTTGTCTCCTGTCTCTCCACATCTTTAAAACACAAACAGCAGAACACATTAGTCCAGGTTAACAGAGGACAGGATCCGTTCCTCCCAAATTGTTTGTCAGGGCCAAAAAACGAGAGTCAAGGAAAGAAATACCACCCCGAACATGAGTGAGCATCTGGTTCGATGCCCGAAGTGGAAACCTACGCACACGACACACAGGAACACGCACGCACACACACGCACACACACACACACACACACAGTAAAAAAACATGTGTGTTTTTACTGTACCGCTGGCTCTGTGATTATTACAGGGCCTGCAAAAGGGCTGTCACGGAGTGGGGCGGGTGGCTTGTGTGCGTGTGTGTGTGTGTCTGCAGGGCGGTGGCCATGATGCAGCCCGGGATGTGACATCACCAAGTGGGTGGCAGTGAGGCATTTCATCTTGCTCAACCCAAGATCCTAATGTTCACCAACGCTCTGCACAAGAGAAAAGTATCTGTGCCTCTATGTGTGTATCTGTGTGTGTGTGTGTGTATGTGCTTCAATGTGTGTATCTGTGTGTGTCTGTGACTATGTGTGTGTCTCTGTGTGCCTCTGTGCCTCCGTGTATGTATCTGTGTGTGTGTGTCTGTGCCTCTTTGTGTGTGTCTGTGTGCGTGTCTGTTCCTCTATGCGTGTATCTGTGTGTGTTCTGGTCCAGTAGTGGTGCCGGGCTGTACGGGGGAGTTCTGGATCTCGAGTATCAGTCTCTGGAGCCAGGCCCACTGGGACCAGGAGCTGCACAGCTGGAGGTTCTGCTGCTGACAAATTATCCCCATTCTGATCCAGACCAATCCTATTACCGGTTCTGATCCAGACCTTGGCCATTACTTTGCTGGCTCGTTATGGGAGTCTGCCCCACACGACTATGGACCCATCCCAATATATGACTGTGCGTGCATGCTTGCGTGTGTGTGTGTGTGTGTGAGAGACCACAGTGCTGGACCAGGCCATGGTGGTATCTTGTACATTGAATATGACCATGTTTCTTCTTTCTTTCCGTCTCAGTCTTTCTTCTTCTCTCTCTTTCTAGCCTCCTCCCTTTCTCTAGCTCTCCAACTGACTGGGATCTGTGCTCGAGCACGCACACACAACATGCCTCAGCTGCCTCGGTGGAGTTCCTCTGTACTTCTGCCTGTGTTTGTGTCTGTTTTCTGTCTGTCGCTATTTTCTCGTTCTCTCCCTCTCTCTCTCTCTTCTCTCTTGTTCTCCCCCCGTCTCTCTCTCTCTTCTCTCTTGTTCTCCCCCCGTCTCTCTCTCTCTCTCTTTCTCTCCCCCTCTCTCTCTTCTTTCTTTTTCTCCTTGTCTCTCTCTCTCTCTCTCTTTCCATCTCTCACCCTGCGTGATGCCTGTCAACATAAACTGTGCTTTGCTTTCCTTCGCTCCTTTCTTCTGATCCAGCCACATCCTCCTGATTGCTCTTCGTTCCAGACTCCCATCAACCTCTTCTGCTCCAGCCAGGATAGGTTGAGAGGGCACGGAGATGGGACGGTGTGTATGTGTGTCTGTGCGTGTGTGGATCATTATTTGTGCGTGTGTGCCCCATCCCGCAGACAATGAAAGGCATCTTGGGGTGAGGAGCAGAGTCAAAGCAGAGGAATGTGCCGGATAAATCTTCAGATCCGTCTCGGCTTACCTCCCAGCCTCTGCTTGCTGTGGGGAGTGGGGAGACCAGCTCATGGAGGACTGACCACACGGGCGGTCAACGCTTTCTGCGAAAACGACCAAACACTTCTCTTCAATCCAGTTTGTCCTTGTACAAACTTCAAAATAGTATAGTATATCGTTTTTTGGTGTACAAAATGTAAATGTTGTTATTGTTTTGTCAATGTCTTGGACATTGATTGAGCATGGTGTGAGAAAGCGTGCGTGCGTGTGTGTGTGTGTGTGCACGCACGTGCGCGTGTAGCTGATGGGGAATGTGTGAATCCTACATTGCCGTAGTTGCACTAGCACACACAGAGTGACACACACAAAAACGCAAATGAACGCAAATACAGGCACACACACACACAAACTCACATAGATGCAAACTAACTTTCACTGCAATTCCTGAAACTTTTGGAGAGTGTTTCGTTATTGCTCAGTGAGGAAGCAGGGGATTGGCTGAGAAAGGGTGTTCTGTGACCAATTTGAAACAGCACTTTGCTCCTGGGTCTCTGCATACCCATGGACACACACATACACACACACAGGTCTGAACCAGCATCACACTTACAAATCCCAGCACAAAAGATAGAGAGATTTGGAGTCATGATGTTAAGAAAAGCCAATGTCAAATATTTAAGGTTAATGAGTCCTCTGTTTCACTGACTGCAATAAGAAATGTGTTATTATGAGCTGGGAGGTGCACACAATTATTTCAGTTTCAGGTTTTGTCCTCCTCTTGACAATCCCCAGCAGCCTATCTTAACCTACAATAAATGATCTAAACCTATAATGAACACTGTAAGTCCAAACCTACATGACCTGTTGTGCTTATGAATAATATATTCTGTAAAACAAAGTCATACTGAATAATTCACCTACCCATACGTACATGGAAGCAGATGGAAGCAGAGTAAAGGGACTTGTGTTGGCAGATGGGTGATATGGAGTTTGATGGAGTGCATGGGTCCAGTTGGAGCAGGGGAGGGTAGAGGGGCAGATAGTTCGGGGGTGACACACACACTCTGTAAAGAACCGCCCTACAGTGCATTCATGCTGTACGCGCGCATCTGCTTTTAATAGACGACAGAATTGTATGAACGTTTAGAAAGAGTGTCGAACGAACACGCGCATCTTTCTGCATCTCTGTATCTCTGCAGGGTCAAACATCCATCTCTGTTGACAGGATACTCGCCAATGACACGATTCACATCACAGTGTGTGTGCGTGTGTGTGTGTGTGTGTGTGTGTGTGGAAGGCAGGGGGGTGTACTGCCATATGATAACAAACCTAGGACAGAATTCTGTTTAGGGCACGTACAGAGATGCATTTGAAAACAGCTCTAAACGCACCTCCTAGTTTGAACTCAGATGTTGTGTGAGCGTGTGTGTGAGAAAATGTGTGTGTCTGTGTACGTGTGTGAATCTGTACATACAAGACGTATTTGTATACGTGCACGTCGTGCATGTGTGCGTGTGTCCTTCTGGCACCTGTGACTGTTGATATAGGCAGTCTGAAGTCCCAGGCGTTTCTGTGCTCCTAAAATGTATGTGTGTGTGTGTGTGTGTATATTTCATTTCTGTCCACACTGATCTCGCTCACACACTGGCTGTTAGAGACCAGTCAGCAGCCAGGGAGACACAAACTGAACAAGGATGAAGAGATTCTCTGTGAGAGAGTATTTAAGTGACAGTCCTGAAGGTTGCCACTACAGCTGAGCCAAACAAGAATGGGAAACAACATGTGTGAGCCAAACAAGAAAGTGTGTGTGTGTGTCTGTGTGTTTGCATGTGCATGCACACTATATGATTGAGCATACATGCATGTGTGCATGTATGTGTGTGTGCATTTGTGTATATGTGCTTGTGTGTGCATGTGCAGTATGTGATTGGACTGTAAGTGTACAAGTGTGTGTGTCTGTGTGTACTTGTGTGTGTGTGTGTGTGTGTGTGACTTGGGTCCTGGCTGCTCCGTGCATCCCTGTTCCTCATTAGGTGTCTGTCGTGGTGCCAGAATCAATAAGCAGAGACTGAAAAAAAAGTCTTCGCCACTCTACTCAGTTTGTGAATGGACGGAACATTAGCAAATTCCTAAGTGTTTGCAAACAACCTCTTTTCTCTACGGTAACAGGGCCCCACGTACCTTTTTATGGGTCAGTCCCTCATTTTTTCCTCAGTCTTTGATGAGAGAAAGGAAAAGAGAAAAGAGAGAGAGAATGAGAGAGAGAGAGAGAGAGAGAGAGACAGAGAGAAAGTAAGACAGCACTGTTTGACAGTCTGAGAGAGACAGAGAGAAAGTAAGACAGATAGAAAGATAGAAAGAGATTTAGATTCTGGCCGGGACAGTGCTTGTGCAAAATCTAATTCTGTCATTATTGTGTTCGTGCAACACTCCCAAATACACATGAAAGTGTTTAGCTGTTTTTTCATCCTTCTTGCTTCTCTCGGAACCCCCCCCCCCACACACACACACACACACAAACACACGCCAACCCCCCTTTCTGTCTCAACGTTTTAGATGACGCATCTGTTTCCATACATTGTTGCATGTTTGCTGGCAAAGACAAGCCTAAACCAAGGGTAGGCTGGTGTGTGTGTGTGTTTGCGTGGGTGTGTTGGATGTATTTGTCATCTTTGCCATAAACACACCTGCATCATGTTAAAGGCTTCCATGTGCTGGAACCCAATCACTACATACAGAGGGGGGTGGGATAGCAGAGAGAGAGAAAGAAGGAGACTGTGTGTGTGAGAGAGAGAGAACAAGAGAGAGAGAGAGAGAGAGAGAGAGAGAGAGGGTGAAGCCAGGTAAATAAATAAAAGAGAAGAAATATGAATCAGGCCTTGGAGTTAGGCACTGGTAGAGAGAGGTAAATAAAGGCATCTTTCTTTCTGAATACTAACTCCTTTACCAACCCAAATCTCTCTCTCTCTCTCTCTCTCTCTCTCTCTCTCTCTCTCTCTCTCTCTCTCTCTCTCTCTCTCTCTCTCGCTCTCTCTCTCTCTCTCTCTCTCTCTCTCTCAGATGTACGATAGTGGTTTGATGTGATACATGGACCTGAACAGCACGGGGAAGTCTTTCAGTGCGACACTTCCTCACACTCAGGCTCATGAATCCAGAACAACCTGTCATCTCATCACGCAACTGCCAGCCACAAATGATTACAAAGCACTGCAGATTTGATCAAGATGCACGACTTACGTTAGAACACAGTCATGGATAATATTGCTGGCCTTCCAGGTTAGTCTGAAAAATGTGTCTCTCCTCTCAACCACGAAAGGACTTTGAGCCCCTCCTGAATGCGTAGTAAATCATGTCAGCTGTTTCTAGGAATTGGACGTAGCTCTCCTTCTCAGTTAGACCTCCTCATGCTCCCTCAGAGATTCCTGGAGAGTTGAGGCCACCCGTTGGGCTGAGAAAATGTGTTCAGCACACACACAAACACACACACACACACAAACACACACACACACACAAACACACACAGATAATATGTTCCCCATGTCCCCACTACAGCCAGACCTCTCAAATGTTGTCGCCAAGACACAGCATGAGATGATTCATGTCACACACACACACACTCTAACCACACACCATGACAGTAATGATCCACAAAGAAAACGTTCAGAAATGTGAGAGACAAATAGCTTTCCAAAGTTTGCTGATAAAGTTTTCCAAATGTCAACACACTGGTGTCTCTAAACATTAAAGCAGCGATGGAGAGAACCTCCTCCTCTCGCTGCACTAGGTGCAGAACAAACGCCTCCCCTCGAAACGTCCCATCACGCCCGCTTCCCTCCTC
>NC_085045.1:7185818-7195811 GCF_963692335.1 Osmerus eperlanus | reverse complement strand
GATACACACAGAGAGAGAAAGAGAGAGAGAGAGAGAGAGAGAGAGAGAGAACGTGGGTCATCATAACCATCCTTTCACCACAACTTCATGACAGCACATATGGAGGTGCCGTTTGCCAAGCCATAAAAGCATGTCATCTCTCCAGTGTTGCGGCAGTCCCTCGGGGTCCCCGTGTCCCACGTGCACAATCAGGGGGGCGAGGAGAGTGAGTTAGTGGGTACGGCCTGCTGTGATGTTAATGTTCCAGCTCAAGGCAGTCTTCAATCATAGCAAACGGTTTGACAGCTCACAGCTTTACCTTACCTCTGTTTACGTCTTCCTATGTCCTCCGCCATTCTGTGTCTTCGCATGCGATCACAGCAACTTCCGAGCAGGGCCCCCATTGATTTAGCCTGTCTGTCACTTGATTCTTTGTAATATGAGACCAAAAAACACTGGCTGTTGCATCCAACTCAGTCTTAACCAGGGGTTTGAAAAATAATTTTCTTTAATTAATTGATGTAAAGTACAAACACTGTTCCAATGAACCCTCAAATGCAATCACACTGCCTCTACAGTTCAGTTAAAGAAGACCAAGCCTGCTAAGGCAAAGCTAGGTTTCTGTGTGTATTTACCTTTAATATTAACAGCTTTAAAAGGGTGTTTGGGTCCTTCATTAAGTTTCTGTATGAAGACAAGATAGGAGGGAGTAAATGAAAAGGAGGGAAAACAAGAGACATACTATTACAAAAAACAATAGTGCTTGTAGTGGTTGTGGTAAAATTCTGTTTTCAAAGCTAAAAGGTTACTGTCTTAGTTGTCGTTATTAGCTAGCATTCCGTCGCATAGCTTTTACAGCTGTCTGTGAGGCCTGGAATAGACAATGTTGGAGCCGGATGATATTTAGACAGACTGAGGTCTGTTCGTCACAGAACTGGCCTGCAAAGTTATAATTTTTGGATGTGAGCTCAGGCTCCAATGTTAACAGGAAACGTGTGCTGTGCCGAACGTATACACACACCTCTCAACAAATAATCAGGATCACACAATATCACTGCTGCATGTCTACACACAGGCAGACACCGAACATTTTTTCAAGTGCTGTAAGGACCGGTAGAGCTTCAATTGTTCTGTGCAGATGTGCCCATTCATGGACACACTCACATTGGCTGACACATATCCATTCGCACACACAAAGACACGGCATGAAGAGACCACACATTAAAACAATGCTGCTCGCAACATGAGATGCATATGTCGGGGGTAGGTTTACTGTATGTGTGTGTTTATCGCAAGGGTCCTCAAAATGGTGTAGCTGTGAAGGCCTTTGGAAAGACGGACATGTCCAACGGTGATAGAATGCATTGCGGGCTCCACACACCACCCAGACAAGGGTGTGCTCTACTCGCCTTTACAGGAACTGTTACCCTCCTCAATGGAATTCAACCCCATGAAAAGTCGGCCTTGGCACCCACCAATGAAATAGTAATGAGGCTCAATAGTTTGTGAACGTGAATGGGAAGTCGCTCACATCTTGCTTCAACAGAGATGTAAAACTAGCACCTACGTGCCTTGTATTGTCAATGTACCATATTAGCTACTACAGGACGTATTAAACTATTGAATCAGACAAAGCCATAGGCAATGCTTTGTCAGGAGAGACTCCATGTATGACAGTTTACAATTCCTGATTAATCATCCCATTAACATTGATGAGACAGTGTTGAGCAATGTTCCTAGCACCAGAACTGCTCTGAGGTGTGCCTAATTGCACAATTAAATCATTCAGTGTCTGTTAGTATTCAGATGGAGATGACTAAGATTGGTCAGGGTTGTTGTTAGCGTTAGTATTAAGATAATAGTTCATGTTAGTATAAATCCATATGAGCATCTAATAAGCCACTGGTCAGCCGGACAGAATGACAGCTGAATAGACTGACAGCCTGATAGCAGCTGGATAGACAGACTCAATGATACATGTACAGGCAGACAGAGGTAACAGACCAATGTCAAATTCAGCTGCAATTTGCTGTCATGTCAAATAAGCATTTAGACTTTAACAAGTGCTTCTGTTGTGACTGTTGTGTGTGTTCCCAGGAGAAACACCTCAAGGAGCACAGGCAGGAAGTCATACACTCGAAATCCCATCACATCAGAATTCTCATAACTTTTTTACAGTGTACAAAACAACAGTCCAAATTTTTTTGGGTGTCATCATCTCATATCATTGATAAGATCTGAGTCAGAAGCAGTCCCATGTTACTGTAACATCCTGGCAGTGCCTGAGGCCTGGGCTGAACCACCATCCCTCCGATGGCTCTCCTATGTTGACGGGGGCTCCAGCGGGCACTTCAGCAGGGCTCAGTCTTTGTCGGGTTAGCAGGCTCTCGTTTCCCCCACAACATCACCAGATCCCAGCCGCCTCAGCACCTGAACACGGCTCAGCCTCGCTCCTCTCCAGGAATAGAGAGGGACGGAGAAAATGCACGTGGCGAGATGGAGGCTCGCCGCCGCGTGGAGGGTTTGTGTGCTGCTCACCAACATCAGTCGTGCGTTACCTACGAGGCAGACAGAAGCAGCGCGTGGGCTTTTTTCTTGTATGTTCGAGGATGTGATGTGTGCGAGTGGCTCTTTGTGGAGGGTCTCTCAGTTGAGAATCAAATGCAGATATGTCATTATTTAGCCCTGTGCCACTTGTAACGACCTCGGTGTTCCCAAATTAGGGGCTGTAAAAGAAGTTAGCACTATTTCATGTGATTGGTTGGTTTGGTTGAAATATGGGCACATTGTGGTCAAATGCATACCCTTCATTCATGCCAGATAGCAACTGATGAATATTCATGATTAAAACCTTAACTGAGAAAGCAGAAGAAACATGAGCCAGCAGCACTGGAACTCAACAGGGTCTCTCTGTTCCTCAGAGAGAGAGAGTGACAGAGAGAGAGAGGGAGAGAGAGGGAGAGGGGAGAGAGAGAGAGAGGGGGGAGAGAGATGGAGAGAGACAGAGAGAAAAAGAGGGAGAGAGAGAGAGAGAGAGAGAGAGAGAGAGAAGAGAGAGAGAGAGAGAGAGAGAGAGATGAGAGAGAGAGAGAGAGAGAGAGAGAGAGAGAGAGAGAGAGAGAGAGAGAGGAGAAGGAGAAGGGGTGAAAGACTGCAAGATGCTTTTCAGGCTAAAAAGCTGAGGATAAACACAGCTGGGTGTAACATAAGATCATTTATTGGGTGCATTTTAATTATTGCTTTGACTCTCAGTCGAATGCCAAGCCGTGTTGTGTATACACATACATCAGTTGACAGACTATCTGAATCCAGCCCTGATTTTCAAGGCGAGCAGACTCCTTTCAAAACCTGGCAACGGTGACAGAAATGTATATAAGATGGATTCAAAGGCGGCACTGTATGTGTGAGTTGGTGAAGTATTCTGTCACACACTGAGCGGTGTTGTTTTGAGGGTGTTTGGGAATAAAATCCTTGTTTCCTGATGCTGGTGTTAATAAAGAGCCAGAACAGAACCCGTATTCATATAGTGTTTTGAAATCGTATTTTTTGAACTGTGATCATTTAGAAGGTACATGTATGCTTGATTAGCACAATTCTGATGAACGCATACCTGAAATCTAATGTCAGAAATCTCCTACATATACTACTCTTCACATTCTATTAACAAAGTATGTATTATACTTTTTGTTGTTATTGTGTGTAATAATAGCAAAAATAGTATAACAATAACAATATTAAACATATTACAGTGGTACAGGTACAGTGAAAGTTTCATTATGTGTTTCATTATGTGACACATATACAGTGCCAATAGGAAAGTGTCAAATGAATATAGAAGGAATCAATTCCAGCATTTAAGTTTTACAAAAAGGCCCTTTTGTCTGTTGGAGAGAATGCAAGAGTGTCCAAAGACATTTGGCACTGGCTACTTGGAAGAATATAACTAATTAAAACATTATTTTGATTAGTTTGATGCTTTGTCGGTCAATATTATTGTGATGAATCAATAGGTGTGGCTAAGGTTTTCACAGGCAGTGTATTAGGCTGTTACTGTGTTATGATGTACTCAAAGGGTGTCCTAGTGGTCCAACAAAGTAGGAATAAAATACTTATTTCGAGCTGGGAGTGTACCACACAGATTGCTGATGTATTCAGAGTAACAGCTGAAGGTTTCCTCTTTGATTAGTCTCTGACAGACTTGCATAGACACTGATGAAAGGCTTAACTGGTCCTGGTTCATTCTTTCTAACTAACTCTGTGTGTGATGAATGGGAAACCAAGTAGGTAAACCAAGTGATTTGTGTAAATCCCATCATCCTAGCAACTTTATTTACATGAAACAGGCTGAAGTCACTCTTTATGGATTTTCGCAAAGCATCAAACATCGAATTGAACTTTTGGTACACAATGCAGCAGTTTCAGAGCCAGCATCCACACTGGGCTTTGTGTAAACACAGGGAGGGTTTCATCAAGCAGTCAGTCAGCATGGCCTTTCAAGATGGACGTCTCCCCTGAAGCAGTTGGAAAGAGCACAATGGGCGATGATGAGTTGAGCTTGTCCTCCATTATGAAGTCATTCGGAAAAAATACACACTGGTTGATGGACTGATTCACAAAAAAAACAACAGCTGAAAACGATGAGGACACAATGTGGTTGGATTTCACGATGTGGTCTGTTTGTGTGCATGTGTGTGTTCCTGATTAATATATTTTTGTGGATTTAGGGGTGAGGGTAGAAGGTTTACACAGAGGTCGCCCAGGCCCAGATACTTCACATTTGAAAGGTGCGGAGTTCCACTCTGTGTGTTTGTGATTGTGGTAGGTAATTCCAGAGCAAGCCATGCTCAGCTCAAAAAGAGACATTTGAAACCCACTTATTTATACTGTAGACCTAATTACCTGGCGCTCTATACTAGCATTTAAAACCCCAATCCCATGAAAGAATACTGCCATGGAGAGAGTGCACTCAGACACACACACACACACCAGATGGTATCCAAATATCACACACACATCTTTCACACACACAAGAGCCTGCACACACTCAACAGCACAGAAAGACGATCACAAGGGAACGTGTGTTTGCATGCCTCGACGGACACACACAAATTATATTTACACACACATGCACTGTCAGGCATGCTGTAGTACACATACCTGCCATTCACCTTCTGCAGTACATTAGACCACTCACTCAACTGTCCTCGACTGAGACATGATCAGAGACAACAGTGACACACCGCACCAAATACGCTGTCTGACTCCACCGTGACTCCCCCTGACCCCTGACCCCGGAGCAGTCTGGGGAGTTATGGGGGTATTATCTGTGTGTCGGGTCACATCCTGTCTGGGTAAGGGGGATCTGAGTCAGAACCAGTCCCATGTTAACACCATGACAGTGCCTGACACCGTATCGGTCCTTCTTGAAAAGAGATACTAGCGGCTTGTTGAAGCGCACTGCATCACACACACACCCACAAACACACACACACCAACACAGTCTGGTTCTTTTCACTGTCTCCTACTTGCTCTATACATGTTTTTTTAAGGATGTGATTAATACAAGACAGTTTCAGAGTTTGAACTAGAAGGAAATAGGAAAAATCCACATCCCCAGATCATATCGAGCCACAATAAGTTTCACATCAAACTACAACCACCAATAATAAGTAGATATTCAAACTTCACTCTTTGAGTCTTTAAGGAGAAGACTGTATACGGCATGTTGTGTCATAACTACACTGCCATAACCATGAACCGAACTGACATATCATTCATAATAGTTGTTCTGAGTGTGACAGTGGATTCGGTCATCTGTTTGATATTTGGGGTTCTGTCTAACTGTGTGGAGATGAGATGAGAGAGGCTGAAAAAACTTGACTGGAATGAAGGATTCTGCTCAAAGCTGCATTTGTAAACAAGACAAACATAATCATCATCCGGAGAGTCACATCTGGCTCTGCCTTTCTCTGATTGGAGCGCCGGCAGGCCTCGTTGTTTGTTGTGAGTTGTTTTGTCGAATGTCAGAAGAGAAGAATTAGTGTCGATTGCATGTACTAAACAGGACCCGTTGTTTGAAACACGGGGTCTAGGTTTACACGTTACCGATCGAATGAACGTCGGACATTTCCAGAGGGGTCACTCAGTTGCTCTGAATCTTGTGTTCCGCTATCCATGTATGTGTTGGTATCACATCCCCCATCACACTTATGCACACACACATCCCTCTCGCGGTGTTGATGAGTGAACTGTACAATGGAAAGTCTTTGATGGTTTGACAGCATCATCTGTGTTGGTTGCTGTAGCCAGCCTGTGGTTGATCTAGAACGTAGCCCCTACCTTCAGGATGTCTGTACACTCCTATTCGCTGGTTTACAGTAAAAATTGCTGTTTGGAATCCTAATGAGTTAGTTAACCCCTGAACTGTTCTGTACAAAAGGGGTGTATGTGGAAGGATCTTTTTGATTATAATTTTTTTTTCAATATGGCATCCTTTTTTGATTTTGTCAAACTAGAACTTCCACTTAGTTGTCCCATCACATAATAGAATAATTATTCGTCTGGTACAATTTTGCATGGTATTTCACGACTGTCTAACTGAATACAAAATAAAACAAGGAGAAGTTTTGATGTAAAGATGGTAAGTCCGTAAAAATCATTTTAAGGTTTTGTTTCCAGGAATGCACCCCTTAAAGTGAAACAGAACAGAACAGCAATTTGAGCGCCTAATAATAAAATCCCCCAAATGTCAGCTGGGGCTCTGGCCTGTGTTTTGCAGACAGTAAAATGTCACATAGCATATACAGGGTGTGCTTGCAGCTCCTCAAAGACAAGCACATATCGTCTGACTGCAAGCTTAGTCTCCAAACATGCCCTATAGAAAACAATTTTTTTCCGATTTCTTTTTTTTTTTACAGGAAAAGCCTTGATTTACTGAGACATACGGGCCCATCATTAGATTTGACAGATAAGGATAAACGTTTTTGGGAGGAGATGTTCTGCTAAACACCTGCCCCTAGGTGGCCAATGGTGTAGACATGGGCGCTGACCGTTCCCAGACACATGCACACATACCTACACACACTCACAAACACCTGCATGAGGTGCAAGACCTGTCATGAGGGTAAAAATGCACCTCAAGTCGAAAAACACCTCAAGCTTGTAAAACCCTTTTTTCTCAATGAGAACACGTGAAGTCAACCTAACATGGCGAAGTGGTATTACCCATATTTTTCTGCTGAAACGACAGTACTGAAGACTGAATTGAGTCACTGATATATGGCCGAGAACAGACGGCACAATGCTGTCTACAGTCCATCCACTGACCCGTGTCTGCGTTTGGCGTTTCCGTTCTCTAATGTGCACATCAGTAAAAGACGAGGCCCTGGGGGCAGAAGGACAGAGACGCCCCCTTCACCTCCCTCCGGCCTCCGGATATCCCTCATCATCTTCCCTCCACCCCTCTTCAGACAGACCTACAACCCCCAGACGACGTCCTCTTCCACCGGCCTCTTTTACTGTACCCGCCACTGTTCTCTCCAACCCTCCATCTTCCGTGCTCTTCGGAGACGTCCGTCGTCATTGCCTGTCTGTTTTCCGTTCAAAGTCGACAGACGAAATCACGCGGGGCATGACAAGGTGCTCTTTTTGGACAATCTGTTACGGTGCGAGTCAAAAATGTTTACACGTTGAGTCTTGAAAAGAGCAGTTTGGGAGGTTTTAAGGTTCGGCAAAGGCAGTCACAAAGCAATATGGTGATGTTATAAAACCAGCTTTAAAAACTTCTCAGGTGCATCAGAAGTAAATCTTCTTTTATGAAGAGACATACATTTGAAGGCAATTTCTGCTTTAACACCTTCAGGTTCCTCATCCATGTTTCATGATCCGTACCCACTCATCTCCCTGTTCTGCTCCGTAAATATGTTTCATGTGTGTTTTGTTTTAATCGGTCCTGACTGTGAACAATGATCAGGTGGTGATACTGTGCACTTGGTGTCTCTGCACCTCATCGCTCATAGGTCTTGCAAGTGTCAGGCTAAGGGCAAGGCTGTTGGAGGCCAGGAAAAGTAGTCTAAGAGCTGAAGTCTGACAAAAAAATAAATAGTCCTCATTTGAAGCACCTGGAATTCTCCAGTGTTGAAAGTAGGCTTTGTATGAGGGCAGGGTATGAGGAAGGCAGAGCAAATTGTGCCAGCTTGTGTGTGAATGTGCGCGAACAAACTTCTGTACTTGTGTGTGTGTGTGTGTGTGGTGTTTGTGAGTGAGAGTGAGTAATGAAACTGATTATTTCTATCTGTCAGGCAAGACATCCTGCTGGGAGTGAGAGCATGTGTGGCTGGCGTTGATAGCCTGAGCACATGCTCAAGTTCCGAGGAATAAATCCTGACTAAATAAACACGCCATGTCTCCATGCTTTTTCTCAGAAAATGCCCCCATTCTGACAGAGCCTCAATGCTTATGGCTTTCCTATTACATTCTTACACCCAGTTAATGTAGTGTTGTATTCTGTAATGTGGTGGCACAATAGTTCATGCCTTTATATCCCTTGTTACTTTCCTACAGTTAGGAAGTGCTAAGTGAAGGCTGCGAACAAGGAACCTCAAATGCTCTGGGCTACCAGCTAACATTCTGGGGTACCAGCTAAGGCACTAGGTGTATTGTCGAATGCTATTATGTCGGAGGATTTAACTGCACTGTCAATGCAGTTTGGTCTTGGGTCTCTAGAACACTCAAGGAAAGCCAAACCAGGCTCAATGACCACAGACGAACTGTGGAGGAACAGAGGCAAGGACATAGTACCTCAGGTATGTACTGTATGGATAATATACAGTATTTCCTAAATTGTCAGACCTCTATGGATGTCAAACCTATAATCGATCGTATGCAAAACTATGGATAAAGTCTTCAACTCATGAGATCAGGTTCTGACTGAATAATTATACACTTCCAATCACAGAAAAAACGATTTAGCCTCCGGACAGCATCACCGCAATCTCCTCTGACACATCTGTGACTTCAATTTTAAGGTTGCCTTATTATTGTTTTAGCTTAATGTTAACTTGCCTATGTGCTTTTCTGATAATGACTTCAATGGGCATTCACTTCAATTCACCAAGTTGGAAAAGTTTCTCGACCAAATGGTCCCTACACTTACATTTAGCAGACGCTCTTATCCAGAGCGACTTACAGTAAGTACAGGGACATTCTCCCCAAGGCAAGTAGAGTGAAGTTGCCCAAAGACACAACATCATTTGGCACGGCCGGGAATCGAACTGGCAACCTTCAGATTACTAGCCCGCTTCCCTAACCGCTCAGCCACCTGACTCCCACACTTGCTGTGGGTGGGTACACATCCCTTTTTTGCTCATTGAACTCTCCATCACGTTGCCTGCAGCCCTGCAGTGTCTACTTTGTAATATAAAGTGGCATTCATTACACATGGCAACATTGGACATTCCAGAAAGGAAGCATTGGATTTTTGACAAATGTGCTCCCTGATCAGAAAGGCATTTTCATGCACCCAAATCTTCTTTGAAAATCAGGACCCTGACAGCATTGATTGAATTGTCTCAGAGGGGGACAATGTACGGTATGGCATGATGGCAAACTTCAGGAAATCCACGCAAACACACCTTAGGTGGCGTGAACAATATCAAATGCTAATTTGACTGCTTCGTTAGACCAGAGTGGGAGCAATTGTCACTTCCTATGTCCCAATTAAGGTCAGATGTAAAGACAACTGCATTACAGTCCAAAAATGTCTCATGCAGTAAAGCTCAGTAACGACTTTCTGGGTAATAAACCCCTCTTAGATCGACAGTATTTAGAGCAAATTGTTCCTCTAGGGAACCTCTTTGAAATAGGTCCAGAGGCAACTTTTGGGTTCTGGGTAAAACATTCCTCCCTAAAAGAACTATGCTTCATTATGATCATTTTTTTCCACAATTATTAACCTTATGGGGACAAAAGGTTAACCTTTGGAATTGGACATCTGGAAACTGAATGTGAGTACAA